>NC_058414.1:80270500-80299661 GCF_002201575.2 Neomonachus schauinslandi | reverse complement strand
TATATATATATATATATATATATATATATATATATATATATATATATGCAATAGAAGACCTTCATGAGTTTAGGTCACTATGGTCTGGTCCCTGTTACATATAGGTGTACTAAATACTAATCACTACATGCATTCAATCCTATTTACCATATGATAGACTAATCTCATCATGTCACTCTTCCTATTAGAACTCAAAAAGGCTTCTAATTACCATAAGATTAGAATCCAAACATCTAATGTGGTACAGAGAACACTTTTTTTTCCACTTTTCCACAAATCCTGCAAACTGATTTGTTCTCTGGCATCCTTGTTGGAGGCAATTCTTCCTTTATTTTTAAATACAACAATGCTTCATTACTTAAAGCCTAGTGTTTATGTTTTTCAACATTTGGATCTTTAAATGATATTCTCTCAGCCTTTCCTCTTCTTTCTCCAAGATTATATTTTTAATTCCTAATTCTCTTTAAGAGTTTATTTTAAATATTATTTCATTTAAGAATCAATCCTTCTTTGATCCATCAAGGTTGTGTTGAGTGTTCCTCCTGTGTGCCACCAATTGAGAAGTTTTTATCCTTACCATAGTTATTATAAACCCGAACTGAAATTTCCTAGTCATCTCTTTCTCTTTCTGATAGACAACACTTTAAAAGATGCTTAAAAGAAGGTATTATGTCTGATTCACCATCTTCCCCTCTATAATTATAAGATAGAACATTTTACATAATGTATTTTTGTTAAATTTTAGTTAAAATAGAGATATAGCAAAGCTTCTAATTTTTATTTATTTATTTAATGTAATCAGGACTTTCAATTTTACTAGAAATTTGCTTTAAAAGGGTTAAAAGGACTACAGATAAACAAGATTTTTAAATACAAGAATTGTTATATTTCAGAACAAAACATTCTAATCTTTCAAACTTTTGAACGTGAAGAGCTTTTTGTTGCCCTTCAGCAGGATATTTTCACTGCATATGCATGCACCTTAACATCTGTGCCATTTTGTTTTGAATGTTTGACAGAGAAATTATTCAACAGGTACCCCAGCTGTCAATGCATGCCATTTGTGATGCTTCAACAAGCAGCACAGACTCTTCAAACTATATTGCACCTGAGCAAGGAAGCCTCCACTGGGAACTACCACCTTAAATGTTTCAGAGCATACATAGGACACTTACACTTTTCAACATCAGATCTCCTGCATTCCTGTAAAACTGTTCTCTGCTGATCAACCCCTTCTTATTTTTCACCTAAGGTGACAGTGACATGATTGATACTGTTTACTGACTTCTCAACGGCCTCTAAATACTGTCTTATCATTGACGTTTCACTTATCTCTGGTGTCTTACTTGTCAGTTATTTATATCATGTATTAATTATTTCTTTATTTCATGGTGACTGCCTGAGAAGTTCCATGTGCTTGATGTACATTTTTTTTTGATATCATGAAAATACTGAGTAGTAGACATAGAAAAGAGTGATGAAAAAAAAATATATGAAAGCAGTTTTAAGCTACTTCTGGGAAGCATACTCCAAATCTTTGCTATATAAGAGAATTTCTTCATATAAGGTACGCATTTCATTATTTTATGGAAAATATTATTTCAAAGAACGTTGTGCCATTTAAGTTGTGAGACAAGGGAATAGTACTCATTTTCTAATTCTCTAAAACTATTATTTCTCCTCTATTACTTGTCTCCATTGGTGATTCCTTATTCTTCCTACACTAAACCAGGAAACTTGAAACAGTCCTCAAGATCACCTTCACAAGTTCACACATATATCTAATCCTATTAAATCTATTGTATTTACTCATTCAGACAATTCTTAAGTACCTGACACATGCTGGACTTTGATATATGATGAGATGGAAGAATAAGCTAAATTTGCATAATCCCTGACAGCATGGATCTTATGGACTAGCTTGAGAGACAGACAGACATTAATCAAGTAATCTCAAAACACAAGTGCAGTTATACCACAAGTGTAAGAAGGAGAGGTCCTTAGTGCTCTTACTGCATTTAATAAAACTCCACTTAGGAAGTGTTGCATTGTTCTCAAAACTTAAGGGAGAATAGGGCATGAGTAGGTGAAGGAGCTTTGGAGTATTTCAGGAGAGGGAAGAACATATGAAAAAGGTTTAGTGGTCAGAGGGATGCTTTAGGTTTGAGATACTAATAGAAGGCAGTATTCTGGCTGATACACTGGTGTGAAAAGTAGGATTGGAAACTTTCAAAATGAGTCTGAAAAAGTTTAGTAGGGACTCCTCTATGTCAAACATTATAAGACATATTAAGAAATCTGGTTTTTAGCATAAGGTATTTAAAGCCAATAATTTGGGGCACCTGGGTGGCTCAGTTGTTAAGCGTCTGCCTTCGGCTCAGGTCATGATCCCAGGATCCTGGAATCGAGCCCCGCATTGGGCTCCCTGCTCCACGGGAAGCCTGCTTCTCCCTCTCCCACTCCCCCTGCTTGTGTTCCTTCTCTCGCTATGTCTGTCAAATAAATAAATGAAATATTTTTAAAAAATAATAAAGCCAATAATTTACTTTAAGCAGAAAATGGAAAATGAGGAAGTGATGTGATCAGATTTGTGTTTTGAAAGGTGATCACTTAGCTGTATAAAGAAAAAACTAGAAAGGAGTAGTCCTTTCAGATGCTACTGAGAGGACATGATCTCTCTGACACAAACACACAAAAAATGACATTAACTATCACTTATTATGATCTAATTGTATAGCTTGGGGAAAAATGAGAAAGGAAAAGGTTTAATGGGGTGAACAGTCATAACACTTCTGGACATGTTGATTTTAAGATGCCTCAGATTAGGTTAATGGCTGATGTCAAATAGATATATAGGTCTGTGCTTATAAATTCTAGGCTGGAGATATAAACCTGAGTTAACTGCATACAACAGATAATTAAAACCAAGAGGCAAATGAAATTGCTCAAGTGTAAGAGGAGACCTAAGACTGGGATGTGGTAACCTTTAGCACATAATGTCTGAGGAGGGAACAATGAAATTAGAAAGCAAAGCAAGAAATAAATAGAAACAAAATCAAAGAATGACGTCATAATAGGAAAAGAAAGAGTATTTCAAAAGAGACCAGCTGACCAAGAGAAATGAAAGCATGTATCTAAACAAAAACTTGTGTACAAATGTTCATGGCAGCAACATAGTCAAAAACTGGAAACCACCCAAATGTCCATCAATTAGTAAATGGTTACATTATGGACTACTCAGCAATAAAAAGTAACAAACTAATGATACATATATGCAATAATATGAATAAAAATGAAAAGTATGGTTGTTAAATAAAAGAAGGCAGTGACTGGGGCGCCTGGGTGGCTCAGTCATTAAGCGTCTGCCTTTCGGCTCAGGTCATGATCCCGGAGTACCAGGATCAAGCCCTGCATCGGGCTCCCCACTCTGTGGGAAGCCTGCTTCTCCCTCTCCCCCCGCCGCCCCCCGCTTGTGTTCCCTCTCTCGCTGTGTCTCTCTCTGTCAAATAAATAATCTTTAAAAAAAAAAAAAAAAGAAGGCAGTGACAAAACACAAAATTCTAGAAAAAGAGAAAACGGTAATGAAATAAAGAATATTAATGCTTCTCTGGAGCTCTGAGCAGAAGGGGAGAGTAAAGGAAAAACTGACGGCAAATGGTCAGAAGGAAACTTTTTGGAGTTATGGAAATATCCCATATCTCAATTACAGTGGAGATTAAATGGTAAATTTTACATTAGGTAAATTATGCCTCAATACAGCTGGGCAATCAAGGAAGTTATGGGTCAACAAAATCAAATGCTATTGAGACACCAGGTATGATGGAAACTGAAAAATATTTAAGTTAAACACTATGGAGATAGTTTTTTATCTGAATGTGTGTGTTAAAAGTTAAATCAGAGTGATTAACTATAATGACTGAAGTAATCTATATTGCCTAAAGAAATAAAATCAGTAACTTTTCTAAAAATTAAGACAATTAACCTAACATCAATGATTTAACTCTTCATCCTTAGTCAACTCCCAGCAAACATACAATGTTTTGTTGTGATGAATATAAAAACCTATTTCAAAGAACCAAACATTTAATTTGCATATACATGAATGCATTCATATATGTTAATATTTAAGGCTCCAAACCACAGTTAAGTATCATTATTATACTTAAAATTTGGTTCTATCAAATATAATTTGCAGTAACTAGGCTATATTCTAACTTGAAAACTACTTATTTTTTCAGAGTTAAAATGGTATGTTAACTGTAGGAGAAATGACTGATAAAGGTACTTTTAAACATTTGTTATTGTATAATATGTATAATCATATTTACCATAAGAAATTACAAATGTCAGTTTATAAATCCAGACATTTACAAAACACATTTTTACACCACCACCCTCATACATACATTGAGAGGGAAAAAAGCACAGTGCATATGCAAACAGTACATCACAAAAGTATTTGGTACACATATAATTGATCAGATATAATATCATATTAGACAAACCAGGCTAAAAATATTTGAGTTTATTTTATTGAAAGATTTTCTTATTTTAATGCAGTATATAGTAATAACCTCACTTCTTTTTTTTAAGATTTTATATTTGACAGAGAGAGAGAGCAGAAGCAGGATGAGCTGCAGGCAGAGGGAGAGGGAGAAGCAGGCTCCCCGCTGAGCAAGGAGCCTGATGCAGGACTTGATCCAAGGACCCTGGGATCATAACCTGAGCTGAAGGCAGACGCTTAACCCACTGAGCCACCCAGGCATCCCAGTAATAACCTCACTTCTGATAGAAAAGCTGCAAGTGGAGAGGAACCAATGAAATTCTAGCCTTATTCTGACTGACAAGAGCCATGTACACAGCATGAAGAAGTAGGGCAGCCAGTGTGCACAGCTGTACTTCTTCCACAACTGGAGTGATTCAGGACACCATCTCTCAATACATCCCCCATAATATGAAGCAATGCACATAAAAATGCGTGCTAGACAACACCTGGGTTCTGGCCCTAGAGCCTTTTTTGTTGTTAAGAGGGGACTTTTTTTGTTTCATTTTTCTTTTGCTTTCCTTTGTTTTGTTTCCATCACAGAGGCCATCACCCATATCCATAGGACTGATGATGGACATGGAAATGGTTACAATCCACTACCTTAAAATTAGAAGTGGGAAATCAGTGCTTTGGCAATTGCATCCATGTACTGTTCCTATCACTTGTGTTTTAGTTTTTTCCTATTCCTGGTATTGGTTGGAATTTGCAGATAGTCTAGGTCAATTAGCAGTCTCACTATAAATTATGTTAGCTCATATCTAACAACATGTATGATGAAACAACTTACACCAAGTGTTGCTAGGGTTATCACCTTAAGAGCAAGAATAACCTTAACAATTTTATAGCAATAATTTTATGTAGATAGCCTCAGGTACTTTGAAATTTTTAATCTAAGTGATAGTTACGATCAAACGCCTAATTTAATCAAAACACAGGGTATCAGAATGGATAAAAAAACAAGACCCATGTATATGTTGCCTACGAGAGACTCATTTTACCTAAAGACACCTGCAGATTGAAAGTGAGGGAATGGAGAACCATTTATTTATTATGTTAGTGGACATCAAAAGAAAGCTGGGGTAGCCATACTTATATCAGACAAAGTAGATTTGAATCCAAAGATTATAACAAAAGATGAAGAAGGGCACTACATCATAATAAAGGGATCTATCCGAAAAGAAGATCTAACAATTGTAAATATTTATGCCCCCAACTGGGAGCACTCAAATACATAAAACAATTAATAACAAACATAAAAGAACTCATCGATAATAATACAGTAATAGCAGGGGACTTTAACACCCCACTTACATCAATGGACACATCATCTAAGTAGACAATCAACAAGAAACAATGGCTTTGAATGACACATTAGACCAGACGGACTTAACAGATATATTCAGAACATTTCATCCTAAAGCAGCAGAATACACATTCGTTTTGAGTGCACATGGGACATTCTCCAGAATACATCACATACTAGTTCACAAATCAGGCCTCAACAAGTACAAAAAGATTTAGATCATACCATGCATATTTTCAGACCACAACACTTTGAAACTTGAAGTCAACCACATGAAAAAATTGGGAAGACCGCAAATACATGGAGGTTAAAGAACATCCTACTAAAGAATGAATGGGTCAACCAGGAAATTAAAGAAGAAATTAAAAAACAAATGTAAGCAAATGAAAATGAAAACATGACAGTCCAAGATTTTGGGGATGTAGAAAAAGCTGTCATAAGAGGGAATTATATAGCAATACACGTCTACCTCAAGAAGCAAGAAAAGTCTCAAATATACAACCTAACCTTACACCTAACAGAGCTAGGAAAGGAACAGCAAATAAAGCCTAGAGCCAGCAGAAGAAGGGAAATAATAAAGATTAGAGCAGAAATAAATTATATAGAAAAAAAACAATAGATGAGATCAATGAAACTAGGAGCTGGTTCTTTGAAAGAATTAATAAAATTGATAAACCCCTAGCCAGACTTATCAAAAAGAAAAGAGAAAGGCCCCAAATAAATAAAGTCATGAATGAGAGAGGAGAGATCATAACCAACACCACAGAAATATAAACAATTATAAGAAAATATTATGAAAATTTATATGTCAACAAATTGGGCAATCTGGAAGAAATGGATACATCCCTAGAAACATATAAACTACCAAAAATGAAAAAGGAAGAAATAGAAAACTTGAACAAACCATAACGAGCCGAGAAATTGAATCAATAATCAATCTCCCAAGAAGGGAGCCTGGGTGGCTCAGTCGTTAAGATCTGCCTTCTGCTCATGTCATGATCCCAGGATCCTGGGATCGAGCCCCGCATCGGGCTCCCTGCTCGGCAGGAAGACTGCTTCTCCCTCTCCCACTCCCCCTGCTTGTGTTCCCTCTCTCGCTGTGTCTCTCTCTGTCAAATAAATAAATAAAATCTTAAAAAAAAAAAAATCTCCCAAGAAACAAAAGTTCAGGGCCAGATGGCTTCCGAGGGGAATTCTACCAAACATTTAAAGAAGAGTTAATACCTATTCTTTGCAAACTGTTGCAAAAAGTAGAAATGGAAGGAAAACTTCCAAACTCATTCTCTGAGGCCAGCATTACCTTGACTCCAAAACCAAAGACTCCACTAAAAAGGAGAATTATAGGCCAATATCCCTGATGAACATGGATGCAAAAATTCTCAACAAGATATGAACAAACGTAATCTAACAATACACTAAAAGAATTATTCCCCACAATCAAGTAGGATTTATTCCTGGGTTGCAAGGATGGTTCAATATTCACAAATCAGTCAAAGTGATACACCACATTAATAAAAGAAAGGATAAGAACCATAGGATCCTCTCAATAGATACAGAAAAAGCATTTGACAAAATACAGAATCCATGCTTGATAAAAACTCTCAAAAAGTAGGGATAGAGGGAACATACTTCAGCATTACAAAGGCCACATACGAAAGACTCACAGTCAGCATCATCCTCAATGGAGAAGAACTGAGAGCTTTTCCTGTATAGACAGGAACATGACAGGGATGTCCACTCTCACCACTGTTATTTAACATAGTACTGGAAGTCCTAGCCTCTGCAATCAGACAACAAAAAGAAATTAAAGGTATCCAAATCTGCAAAGAATTCAAACTCCCACTATTCATAGACGACATGATACTCTATGTAGAAAACCCAAAAGACTCCACCAAAAAAATTGCTAGAACTGATACACAAATTCAGTAAAGTCTCAGGATACAAAATCAATGTACAGAAATCTATTGCATTTCCTTACACCAATAACAAAGCAGCCATAAGAGAAATCAAGAATTGATCCTATTGGGGCGCCTGGGTGGCTCAGATGGTTAAGCGTCTGCCTTCGGCTCAGGTCATGATCCCAGGGTCCTGGGATCGAGCCCTGCATCGGGCTTCCTGCTCAGCGGGGAGCCTGCTTCTCCCTCTCCCACTCCCCCTGCTTGTGTTCCCTCTCTCTCTGTGTCTCTCTCTGTCAAATAAATAAAATCTTAAAAAAAAAAAAGAATCAATCCTATTTACAATTGCACTGAAAACCATAAGATACATAGGAATAAACCTAACCAAAGAGGCAAAAGGTCTGTACTCTGAAAACTACAGAACATTTATGAAAGAAACTGAAGATGACAGAGAGAAATGGAAAAAAAAAATGCCATGCTCATGGACTGGAAGAACAAATATTGTTAAAATGTCTATACTACCCACAGCAATCTATACATTTAATACAATCCCTATCAAAATACCACCAGCATTTTTCATAGAGCTAGAATAAACAATCCTAGAATGTGTATGGAACCACGAAAGACCCCTAATAATCAAAGTAATCTTGAAAGAGAAAAGCAAAGCTGGAGGCATCACAATTCTGGATTTCAAGCTATATTACAAAGATGTAGTCATCAAGACAGTATGGTACTGGCACAAAAACAGACACATAGATCAGTGGAGCAGAATAGAAAACCTTGAAATGGACCCACAACTCTATGGTCAATTAATCTTCGACAAAGCAGGAAAGAATATCCAATGGAAAAAAAGATAGTCTCTTCAACAAATGGTGTTGGGAAAACTGGACAGCCACATGCAGAAGAATGAAACTGGACCATTCTCTTACACCATACACAAAGATAAACTTAAAATGGATGAAAGACGTAAATATGAAAACTGAAACCATCCAAATCCTAGAGGAGAACACAGACAACAACCTCTCTGATCTCGGCCATAGCAACTTCTTTCTAGACACGTCTCTGAAGGCAAGGGAATCAAAAGCAAAAATGAACTACTGGGATACTTCATCAAAATAAAAAGCTTCTGCACAGCAAAGTAAACAACCAACAAAATTGAAGGGCCACCTATGGAATGGGAAAGATATTTGCAAATGACATATCTGATAAAGGGTTAGTATCCAAAATCCATAAAGAACTTATCAAACTCAACACCCAAAAAACAAATATCCAGTTAAAAAATGGGCAGAAGACATGAATAGACATTTTTTCAAAGAAGACATACAGATGGCTAAAAGACACATGAAGAGATGCTCAACATCACTCATCATCAGGGAAATACAAATCAAAACTACAATGAGCTATTATCTCACACCTGTCAGAATGGCTAAAATTAACATAGGAAACAATAGATGTTGGTGTGGATGCAGAGAAAGGGGAACCCTCTTATACTGTTGGTGGGAATGCAAGCTGGTGCAGCCACTCTGGAAAACAGTATGGAGGTTCCTCAAAAGTTAAAAATGGAACTAACCAATGACCCAGCAACTGCACTACTAGGTATTTACCTAAAGGATACAAAAATACTGATTCGAAGGGATACATGCACTCTGATGTTTATGGTAGCATAATCAACAATAGCCAAATTATGGAAAGAGCCCAAATGTGCATTGACTGATGAATGGATAAAGAGTACAGACCTTTTACCTCTTTGGTTAGGTTTCTTCCTATGCATGGATAAAGTAATATATATAATGGAATATTACTCAGGCATCAAAAAGAATGAAATCTTGTCATTTGCAACAACATGGATGGGGCTAGTGTGTATTATGCTAAGTGAAACAAGTCAGAGAAAGACAAATACCATATGATTTTACTCATATGTGGAATTTAAGAAATAAAACAGATGCACATAGGGGAAAGGGGAAAAAAAAGAGAGGGAGGCAAACCATAACAAACTGAGGGATGATGGAGTAGGGTGTTCAGGGGATGGGCTAAATGGGTGTTGGGTATTAAGGAGGGCACTTGTGATGAGCACTGGGTGTTGTATGTAAGTAATGAATCGTTAAATTCTACTCCTGAAACCAATATTACACCATATATTTACTAATTAGAATCTAAATAAAAACTTGAAACAAAAAAGATCAAACACCTAAAACAGTTTAGTGTACAAATACACTTCAAATCCATAAGTGCCTTTAAGTCTTTAATATGTGCACAAATTAAGTATCCACATCAAAACATTTCAAATTATTTTGGAGCATTTGATATATTTCACTTGAAAATGTATCATTTCTCTCTAAATATAAAATTACATTTAAAATATAAATTCTTTCTGAATGTAATATTCATTTTGACAATCAATTTTAAAAAGATGCTTTTTTTTAATCTCAACCCTATATCAATGAAGAAACTGAGGTACATAAGAAGCATGAAATATATACCATTATGCATGATGGATGCTGAATAACCTATATTTTCCTATCCATTCCATAACTGAACTTTCATTAGTTAGCCTTCTGATTATGTAATTTAAGCATTTGTTTAAGGAGTCTCATTGGCTCACAGCCTATCCTCAAGGGCCAGAAAATCAAGTTTGGGAGGCAATAACCAATATCATGCAAAAAACTAACCAAGTGAAAACACCAGAGCCTTGAACCAGAGAAACCAGACACTGCCACCTGTACCCTAACACTGGGCACTGTATTCTGCTCCTATGAGAAATGCTGGCACTGGTTCTGGAAACTGGTAGAGCTATTATGACTCAATAGCAAAACAAGTTCTGTGTGATCCGCCTTCCTTATGTCTTTAGATCCAGATTCATCATCCAGAGCAGATCCATCTGACCACTGAAGCATATATCTGATGCTCAGGCTAAAGCTTCTAGAGAAACTGTGAAAAAATGTAGAGATTTCATTCTACAGTGAGGAAGGAGAATGTCAATAAAAGACGGAGGATTCCTCTAATATGGGAAGGTGCTTCAGATGATGTGCCAATCGAAAAAAAGAAAATTATTATAGACATTAATAATGATTTTCTAAAAGCAAAGACTATAATATATTTTCTCTATGCACTGAAAATTACTTCTGTTGGTCAAAGGGTTTCTGGTGTAATACACAGGCATTAATTAATGCTCATGGGTTATAACCCACTTGGCACTCTTTAATTATGAGTTAGCACTTCATAACTTAGGACTTCATAACATAACTTAAAAACTGTGAGAGTCTAAATCTTACTCGTGTGGTAGATGGATGTTCATTACAATGTAAAAACTTCAGTATGCTTAGTCAAAGGCAAAAATTCGACAGGAATTTCAAGTATACATTTCCATAAAAGCTTCAGGTTAATAACTCAAAAACAGTAAAAAATACATGGGACTTGTCAAGACTTTCTGACAAGGCTTGGTTCCCATCGTCAAACTCTGGGAGAGGATGGAAGGATCACTTGAAGGATTGTTTTTATAAGTGGACTTCAAGGGGCACCTGGGTGGCTCAGTCGGTTAAGTGTCTGCCTTAAGCTCAGGTCATGATCCCAGGACCCTGGAACTGAGCCCACATCTGACTTCCCTGATCAGTGGGGAGTCTGCTTCTCCCTCTCCCTCTGCCCTCCCTTCGCTCACACTCTCTCTTTCAAATAAATAAAATCTTTAAAAATAATAATTAAATAAATGGACTTCAAGTCAGATCTACATTTAGATTCTAGCCATTACATCTGAATATGGAATCTCAGAGCTCATATGCAAAGTGGAGTAATAATACCTTTAACAGTTTGTACTAGAATACGAAGATGATGATAATGGGGGAATAAGTTGTTTTGTTTTGTTTTTGAGAGAGAGAGACAGAGCGGGGGTTTGGGGGTAGAGGGAGAGGGAGAGAGAGAGAGTCTTAAGCAGGCTCCACACCCAGTGCAGAGCCCATGTGGGGCTCGATCTCACAACCCTGAGATCACAACCTGGGCCCTAAACAAGAGTTGGACGTTTAACCAACTGCACTACCCAAGTTTATTGAAAATTTCCAAAAGGAAAGTATATAAGCATAGTGTGGTATATGTGCTTTTTCTCAATCTCCCTTTCATCTTAACATCTCAGGTAGATTCCAGAATTTGGAGGAGCTCCCATTTACATCTCCTCTTCCATTTGCTTCTCATTGTCCTCTCATTTAGTCTACATGTACTAGGCCCCCAACTGTTTGGAATACAGACTTAGGATATCATGGCACGAACTACCCTTAAGACATCCTCTATTTCCCCCAGGAATACCTTCTCCAATGTAATGTGCAGGGAAAGGGGAGAAGAACACGGTCATGTGACTATTTAAATGATTATACGTGTTGATCTTTTTCTGTTGGATGTCTCTGTGTTAGGGCCAACAATTTCTGGTCACTGATGCCAACACTTTTAGGTGTTCATCCACCAGGAAGCTACATAAAGCTGTGCAAGGCTATGATCTACAGAAGATACACCCAGTACTTCACGGGGGTGGAGGAAGATTGATATCCAGTCTGTGTTCTGGTCAACAAGGTGTGTGTGCTGGCACTGAGCTGTACCTACTCAGAAGGGTGCCTTTTCTAATTTTTACAAAGTTCTCCTATGAACTACCAGTGACCCTGGGCATGTGTGTGTTTTACAAAGCCTCAGTGGGACCTCTTCACATTTTCTTTCTTGATGTGGGAAACCTGCTTTAACTCTACCTTTTCCACACCTTGCCTGGCTGCTTACCTTGGAAGTACATATCCCAACATCTGACTGCTGAGGTCTTCTCACTCAGCCCTAAGTGGGTAAAATAGCAAGAGAATTCAAATTCACTTATTCTTCCCTTTGTCCACTTGATCCCTGGGATGTTTACACCCCCTTGCCACTGCAAACAGTGGAGTGCAAGCTAAGCAACGACACAACCTCTTTCTCTGTTTATTTCTCTCAAATTTTCACTTAACCAGTTCACCTGGAATCTGACTTGGAATCTCAGACTCCCTTTGGTGAAGATACTTAAAATTTCTAAAATACTTTTTTAACTCTTTTGCTCACTAGGTCAAGGGTTAAAAAGGGTGGAAAAGAACCCCTTTCCTTTATAAAGGAAGAAAAAAAGGAGTGATCTCTCACCACAAGAATGCAATTCTCCCCACAGCCAAAGATACCCATAAATCCCTTCCCACTCCTCCTCCAGACTTTTGCTTACACAGACTTAGGGAGGGCACTGGAAGGCATGATTATAGATTTTATTATCACTAATTCTTCTGTCTCTTAGAAGGAGATAAGGAGTCTATATATAATGGTTACCAGTTTTCTTCACACTTAGCTTTGAGCTGTAGACTTCAAGGTGAAGACAATAGGAAAGTCCCAAATAAACAGGAAAAAACCCATACTGAGTAGATACGTACATACTGAATGCTCAGTTAATGTTCATGGAAACTGAATCTGAATACCTTTAGTTTACAGAATCCATTCTTTTTATTTGTTTATAATATTAATGATGGAGATTCAGTGTCTAATTTATGTTAAAAACATGTAATATAAAGCTATATGTCAATTAAACCTCAGTAAAAAAATTAGAGAAAAAGCATATAAGGCAAATAACACAGGCTTATATTTTCTCCAAAAGTAAACTCTGAATTATGTAATTTGGGGGCTTAAAAGGTTAGTCTAGAAATTATCTAGTCCAACTACCTATTCCAAAACCTCTGAATCTACTGATCATTAAAAAGTTTGAGAGGAGGAGCCTATCCCACTGGTTTTAAAATAGGTGATTTCAATTAGATTGAGCACAGCTTGGAATCAGACAGAGATCTATATATCTATATCTATGTCTATATCTATATCTATATCTCTCTGTCTTGGCTTCTATATTATTTGATTTCTGAAAATTTATTTTACCTCTTTGAGCCTCAGTCTCCCCATCCATAAAAAAGTATTAAGTATGTACCTCTCAATATAACAAAATAAAAAAAGTATGTACCTCTCAATATAACAAAATAAGATTATATGAAAACTCAAACTAATGATGTAACATATGGTGATTAATATAACATAATAAAAAATTATATGAAAACTCATTTAAGGTATAAGGTCTATAGAAAAAATGAGATAGTACCTGTGGTTTGTGTCACATATCATAGTTTATAAAATGTCTTCATATGTATCCTCTAGGTTATTATGTCATTTAATCCCTTATACAATCTCGTGAGGCAATGCTGCAGTTTCTGTGCTACTCTGCTATATTATACCACACTTCATGCACTTACTTGATGTGCTTCAATAGAATACAGACATGACACATCACTACACAACATTTACGCAAGGTATGACCACGTATGTGTGGGTGTGAACTCTATCACTTAATATCCAACATATATATGTTACAGCAAATGTCCAATTATGACTAGGCATTAGATAAACTGCTCTTATCTATTTAAACTATTCCTCCCACTAATAAAACTAAACCAAATGCCTTTGTACCTAGTACTGAAACTTTTAACAGTCTAATGCTTTATTTCTGCTACACTGGTAGACTTTATTATATTGTATATTTTACTCAATTACTTCATACATCTATATCTCAATACCAAGTTTATTGCAAATCTATTGTTAGCAGAAATGCTAAAAAGTAGTGCAGATCAGGATATGATATGTTAGCATAAAGAAATAACTGGACTATGGGACAGAAGGCCTGAGATCTAGCTGTAGATCCATTACTTAGTTATTGCATGGCTCTCAATTAGTCCTAGAGCCTGTAGTCTTGCTTGGTCTGCCCACCAATGCCATTGTATTACGTATCTGATTAGCGCTGAAGTTTCTAGTCTGCCTTTAATCTCTCTGTGTCACAGTTTATTTATCTATAATACAAAGAGAATGATAATATTGAAGACAAGATCATAAACAACGAAATGTAAACACTGAACGTAAGATGTCTAACATAGTGACTATCACATGAAAGATGCTTAGGTGATACGTTCCTTTTATCTCTCTCTCCAATCTCCTACAATGTCTAGGCACATTAAAAAAAAGCTTTTTTCTATTTATCTGGTCAACAGTTTCACTTTCTTATTGAAATGGTATTAAAAAATACTATTAAACTATCAAAAGCTTATATAGATATATATATTTAATACATTGCACTTACCGTTGATATATAAACACAATTGCTTAGCCATGTTTTACAAATACTGTTTGATATGCTCCGCACTTCAAGGAGAAGGCAGTATCCATTAGTTAGAAAAAATTACTTATCCTTTGACAACAGATTGACAACAACTACATAATCAACTAATTTTATGACCAGCCCTCAAGATATAAAACATGACATACAATAAACTAAGCAGAAGTAAGACTGTTTTCTGGAAGAAGTATATATAACCTGAGGACAACAGAAAAAATAATACACAACAGAAGAATTATGCTACTTAATTGTGTTGCAGTGACATTGGATTTTAAGACCCTTTGTAGTCCTGGATATGGTAGGCAAATAAATTGGCTTTCATTTTCATTGCTTAATGTTGAATGAGATTGTAGCTGTATCAGAGAAATGATGAAAGGAAAAATTAATGAACATAATTAAAAATTCTTCTTATGTCTGTATTGATAAAATATCTTCTCTAATGTGTTTCTGTTTCCCTTCCCAGCCCACCTAGAAGTACCTAGAAGCAACAGAGTCCTGCACTTCTGCTTGGTCCGTCCCATCCATGCTAATGTACCTTTACACATCTGACATCTGGGTTTGGGGGATGTCATTATCTAACCCTTCTCCCACTGACTGGCCTAACAGAATTGACTATGAGTTGAAAAAAGACAGAGAGAACCCAGCAAGGAAGAATGAGAGAGGTTGGAAGAGAGAGATATCTGTAGCCAGTGGCACTATTTTATAATAGAACACAATAACCATTTATAGAGTAGGTATCCTTAGGAACTTCACACTAAAATCAATATGCCAGCTGTGAAATACAGCTCTGCTGCAGGCAATTTTTTTTTTTCAAGAAAAAAAAAATCTTAACAGATTTAACAAAATAGAAAGCATATGAGTGAATTTATCCCCCAAGATTGAATGGTTCCTGGGAACAGAATGTAGCAAGAAAATCACTAGCTGCCCATTATGCTATGCTTAAAGCATAAAAGGAAGCATGGCAGGAGGCATGGCAAGATGGACTGTCTCCTCCAGGATGGTCTGAACTCATCAGTAAAGGCCCCACGTGCTTCTTAGGCTTACCTCCGAGTTCTATCCTCCCTCACCTTTAACCCTATACACATATACACAAACACTCCCTTCTTGGGGTTAATATTAAATGGCTCTTAGATTTGAAAATATTTACCTGACTCTAAAATGACCAGGCACTTTTATTGGCTTGCTTTAAATAAAAGTTTGTGTTTCTTTATGTCCTTTGCAAGGTTGTATGGATACATTTTCTCAGCTGAGATTTCATTAGGGATGGTGCTACCTTTTAGATCCACTTGGAGGTACTAGAGAAATGGAAGGCATCACACACCATTGACAGAAGTATAACTAATGGCCCTCTCTCAGAATTTCTGACTCAGGGTTGATAAATGTAAGCTAGTAGGCCTGACAAAAGTTAGCAAAGTTCTTACAGAATTAACAACTAGGCTGTCAGTATTTTAAAGTGGGGAAATACAGCCCCTCCCAAACTGTCTAGATGTTTTTTTTGTGTATGAATAGATTCTGAGATAATGATAATGATGATAACCAATAATTTTGGACTCAAACTATGTATGTGTCAGACACTTTCTTATGTATGTCATGTAGGCTCTCTTTTAAAAATATAACTTAATCCTGCAAGGTAAATGCTATTATTATTCCCTTTCTACAGCAGGAAGTAGAAGTATAATGCTTCCTAAAATGAAAGAGTGAAATGATTCCTCTGGTTCCATTGAGAAGACTTGCAGCTGAAAACATTGTATAAACAGGGTCTGGATGCCATGAGAGAAATGAAAAAGTAGAATGGGAACTGAAGGGAAATACTTAAAAATTTCTCCTAAAATAAATCTAAAGAGAAAATAAAAGGATTATTTCACAGTGAAAGATAAACACAAAGAAGCATCATTGTCCTTACAGCCTCCTCTCATGGAGAAACATAGATATCAGATGAAGCCACATATTTATGGGTGAAGAATTGTTTCAAGATTTATTCTAAAAACTTAGCTTAGAATCATGGATATTATATTCTCCCACAGAATATCACTTGTTGATACTTTCATGAATTAATTACTCCTCTGGATAAATTTTATTCTTGACACATTATAAAAACTCTTTTACAATCAATTAGAGATGGGTGTCTAATTCTTGATCCATGTGCAGTAACAGCCTGCTGTAAGTTAATTCTTATTACCTTCTTAATAAATAAAAAAACAAGAACATAAACAACAAAACCAGCATATGAGCTAAAAAACACAAGATTTAAGAGTTAAATACACTCCAGTTTGCAACAGGACTTACCACTCCTAAGATTTTACACCTGGCGGTTTTATACATTCATTTATGCACCTGCCTAGTGTTTAAATACTCACATGGGTTAAAAAGACATTTTTACTCTAACATAAAAGTGCTGGTCTGATTTGATGAAGGAGGAAGAGGGTAGGGTGGTGGGAAGAACAGTGTCACTTTGTGTTTTGGCACACAACTCAGCTTGTTCTTAGCTAGCCTAGGGGGCTCTCTCTTCTGAGAAAGAAGAATTATCAGCTCAGGCGGTAGGAAGTAAATTCAGAAGAAACAGCTAAGAATGTCTTGTGACCTGAAGTCTCATTCAGAAACCACCCAGAGCAAGTGGAAATGGGTTAACTTTTGCTTAGTGAAGGGGGAGCCTTGACTGCTTTCCTGAGATACAGGGTGCAGTTGATACCTACTTGATGCTTCCAAAGATCTTTCCTGGATTTCAATCTCCTATCCCATGGAAGCACTGCTAAGGATGCGATCAGCAGAAAACCAGCAGAAATTAGTTTTCCTACATTTCTCAAGATTTTTTCCTGAAGTCACCTTAGGACTTTGGTTTCAATTGCTGATAAATATAGAAGATATATAGATCCATTATATAGGTATATCTATCCATCATAGATATATGCAATATATGCAAGATAGTGATACATGCAATCTATTGATATATGCCAAGTATATGAGAAGGTCACAACCTCAGGTTATAAATGCTTCAGTACTATGCTTCTGAAATCACAAACATCTGACTTAAGATGAGAAAATGGTCTTGCATTTCCTTCACTTTCCAAAGAAATGGGCACCAAAACATGTGCACCCTCACACTGCCCTTTCAGCCAAGTGTGGGAATTTAAAATATAATGACATCCAATTTTCTAACACATTTTTTACTGATATGTTAAAGGATGGTTTAACAAAACTTAAATACACCATCTAAAGAAAATAGAAACAATACCACCCCTCTCAAATAAGGAATATGAATTACCCTGACTCATACACTTTCCTTCATTTCCTAATATATAAAATGTAGGAAAGTAAAGTCTCAGGTCAGTCCTACCTGCTTTGTCAGTGAAGTATGACACACATCCTGGACCACCTGCATAAGATTTCTATGACCAAATCATAGTGACCAATATCCACTGAGTACATTACTCATTTCTCATCTATGCAGCCATCCAGTATCAGCATATGTCTTTTATTTGATTTTCAGTGGTAGGAATATCTCTTCTGGGTCATTTATTTTCTATCGAACTAGTTGGCCAGCAGATCCTATACTGGGTAAAGGAACACTATTACTGGGTTAGACTCATGGTCCATAAAGAAAAGTATTTACTGCCAAAATCACCTGCAAGAGGAAGCACTGCTGTCTTTTCCTGAAAGGTACCACAGGGCTTCAGAATAACCAAGCTTCTCCTAAGAGCCTTTCAGGGCTGGGTCAACCATACAGTTGTTCAGTCCTTTTAGAATTCTTTAATTTTTCTTTGTCAGTACCCATTCTTGAAGCAACGCATGACTCAACACAAAACACACAAAACAAAGTATGCAACTAAGCCTTTAGTTGTAATAATGTCTCTGTCTTTTTCTATGGAAGGGAATGTCCAAGAATGGTAATAAAGAAGGGAACTTCATCTTCAAAGAGACTTCAATTTTCATAGAAGCCACTAGCCCATCCTGCTTCCTTGCCATGACTCAATCTCTGTCTTAAATACCTGCTTTTTTAGGAACTCCACCACAAACTACCTTAATATCTAGCTCTCCTGGGGTGCCTGGGTGGCTCAGTCATTGAGCATCTCCTTCGGCTCAGGTCGTGATCCCAGGGTCCTGGGATCAAGCCCCACATCAGGCTCCCTGCTCAGTGGGAAGCCTGCTTCTCCCTCTCCCACTCCCCCTGCTTGTGTTCCCGCTCTCGCTCTCTCTCTCTGTGTCAAATAAATAAATAAAATCTTTAAAAAAAATACCTAGCTCTCCAAAGAAAATGTGTTTCCCTTTGTTCTAGTCTTCCCCGCCTTTGGCTCTTGAGTTGGCTTTCTTTTTGGTTCTCTTCATTTCAACTCTGTTCTTCTACCTTCTCTGTGGCTTCCGTCTCTGCCAACGCTTTTGTCTGGTTTTCAGGGATCCCTCACAAGAAGTGCTCCTCTTAACCACCATACTGGAAAAATTCATGTTCATATGGAATTAACTTTTCTGGTACCAGCATCCATTTTATGTAATGGGTACTTAATTTTGAGTAGTAACATGTAGCATGCATAATTAAAGGGAGGCATCAACATTAAGACAAGGTTTGTGTTTACAGTAATCTTGACTATGAAGTTGGAGACTGATGATAGATCAATTTGTGAAAACAATATTCTCACTAGTGGTGTGGCAGTATATTATTGTATTATTTTGAAAAGCATGTACCTAAAAAATAGAAAGACCTCTTTGCCCATCTGCGATGTTAACAGCTCTAATCCTCAGTTTCTTCAACTGTGAAATAGGAATAATAGTATTTATCTCTCAGGGGCATCAGTGTGTTTTCCATGCGAAGCGTCTGACACAAAAAGGCATTTAAGTTAGATTAGCAAAGAGTATTAGCAATCTCAGCACACAGAAAGTACATTTAAATAATACATTTTAATACATTTAAAAGTAGTAATGCCTAAAACACATCTGTTGATTTAATCAAAAAGACTACCTTGAGAGACACTGTGAACCACTAAATTGTGAGGCAGCTTTTATGCAGCAATTGATAACTGAATCACTATTAATTAATTTTAAAAAATTAAGGGGCACCTGGGTGGCTCAGTCGGTTAAGCATCTGCCTTCGGCTCAGGTCATGATCCCGGAGGCCTGGGACTGAGCTGGTGAGCTGGTGCAGGCATCAGGCTCCCTGCTCAGTGGGGAGTCTGCTTCTCCCTCTCCCTCCCCTTCCCCCATCATGCACTCATGCTCTCTCTCTCAAATAAATAAAATCTTTTAAAAATATAAAAAATAAATTTTAAAAAAAATTTAAAGGACGCCTGGGTGGCTCAGTTGGTTAAGCGACTGCCTTCGGCTCAGGTCATGATCCTGGAGTCCCGGGATCGAGTCCCGCATCGGGCTCCCTGCTCGACAGGGAGTCTGCTTCTCCCTCTGACCCTCCTCCCTCTCATGCTCTCTCTCTCAAATAAATAAATAAAATCTTTAAAAAATAAATAAATAAAAATTAAAAAATAAATAAATAAATAAATTTAAAAATTGAGACCATTTTCTCAGGAAAGGATCTAAGTAAATCAGAATGAGCAGCATCTTTGCCTGAAACGGTTTTTTAGCAGTAGTTGTCCCAAGCATTTTATATCCACTGTTAGAGAACTCTAGCTTATGGAAATCTTGTAACTATGAAATAAAAAAGATTATCATAGGAGGAAAAGTAAAAAAAAAATGCTTCATATCTAAAGATTTATGCCTTTATGATGTCTCTTATTAGAAGTCATTGCATGTGTGACAGTATCCCCAAAACTGCAATTCTTATTGGCCTTGACAGCTAAATACCAAAGTGTCCCTTTGGGATCTATTATAATCCCATTTAAAAACTGTAAGGTGCTTATAAGCAGCAGATCTTAGTTTAACAGTTTTGGGGTTTTTTTCTTTTTTTAAGTGAATTCCTCTGAGTTTTGCTTGAAGTGGTACTTTATGAATTTTGTGATTGTTTTGGTCTTTATAAATCCAAGAAAGAGACAGAGATTGAGAGAGATACAGATAGAGACAGAGACAGACATAAATCACTCAAGGCTGGTTTCAAAATGTCTCTAATCTAATCTCCTGGAATATAATTGGGAACAACAGTTATTCTTAAAAAAGAAATGAAGCTGAGGGGCACCTGGGTGGCTCAGTGGTTAAGCGTCCCCCTTCAGCTCAGGTCACGATCCCAGGGTCCTGGGATGGAGCCCCGCATCGGGCTCCCTGCCCCACGGGAGGCCTGCTTCTCCCTCTCCCACTCCCCCTGCTTGTGTTCCTGCTCTCGCTGTGTCTGTCAAATAAATAAATAAAATCTTAAAAAAAAAAAAGAAACGAAGCTGAGATAAAGCTGAATTCAGTTGTAGAACTGAGGGTGGTACCTGTTCCTTTTTAGCTATTCCAACTCTGATTCTCAGTGATAGGTATGGTGAAAGTCAGAATATCAAAATAAGTTAGGGGAGAATACATTCAGTTCAATTTAAAATATTCATATTAATGATGGCACTAAATACAGAAGATATTCAAAATGCCTTTCACTGTGTAACAAGGCTTTTGGCTATTGTCCGAACCTGAGAAATTTCATTGAGTTGACCTTAGTTAATAATTTCTACAGTTTTTTGGTTTTTTTTTTTTTTTTTTCAAACTGACTGGGAGACTTCACCAACAGTGAGGACGTCAAAAATACTATAGGCCATGATTTTTATAATGTAAATTGAGTAAAATTCACTTATTTTTGATGTACAGTTGTATGAATTCTGACAAGTACACAAAGTCTTGTTATCTATTGCTACCATCAAGATACAAAAAATTCCTCATGTTGTTCCTTTGTTGTACACCCTCCCCCTTCTCTCAGGCCAGCAAACATTGTTGTTTGCCATCCCTATAGTTTTGCCTTTTACAGAAGAGACCATGAATTTTAATTACACAGCTTTTATCACATAGAGATGATGAGTATTTAATGAGATAAAACAATATTTTTCACAAGTGCTGAGTTGCCTTTGGAAGAAAAACTTTCCTTTGTAGCTCCACCAAGCTGTGATTTTTAGGTTAAGGATGAAAAACCTTTATCGGGGATTAATTATTCTTTAAGGTAAAAGAATAACTCTGCAATAGAAGATTGGGGGGGGCAGGGAGCTGAAAGAAACCAATAAAGGTAAAGGCCAGTGAGCTGTTCATGCTTTAACATAGGCCATCTACCAGCTTACAATGAATGTCACCCTTCCTCATTTTAAAGAAGAAAAAGGAAGGACTAGAGGAAATAGAATAATAAGAGAAAGCACAATAAGAACACAGTATACTGTGTGTTCATTCACTGATACAACAAGAATTTAGTGAAGAATTTACTATTAATGGCAAAATTTTTTTTCTAATTGCTTGGTAGAAAGCAATGAACTTAGAGAAATAGATCTCTTCTCTCAATCAGTTGATATTCTGGTGGAAAAACAAGGCAATAAATAAATAGGCAAATAATTTAAGTATAATTATAGATCACTTTATATACTATTATGTAGATTTGAGATCCTTTAAAAACTTATAAAGAAAAGTATCTGAGGACAATTAGTTTACCTGAGGAATGAGCCTAGGAACACCAATAGGTCATTGGGGAACTGAGGTAGGGAAGAAAAGGCAGCCAAAAAATAATTAATCAAAAGCTCAATTCTTCTTGGGAACTATGGGAGAATGTGTAGAATGGCCCTCAGATTTATTCTAAAAATGAAATAGCTAGTGTTTGTACCCACTTTTGCCTATTTTTAACCGTTTTACTCTTTGTTCTTTACACTGAAGAAGTTCCACTGATCTATATCTTCTTAGTCATTCATTATTTTTTCTGTTATTTCAAGTCTACCACTGAATCCATTTAGCAGATTTTTATTTCAACTTCAACACTGTATTTTTCAACTCCAGAATTTCCAATTTGTATTTCTATTTCTCCCTTGAGTTTCCCTATTTGCTAAGCCATACTAAACATATTTTTCTTTAATTTTTCAAACATAGTGTCACTCAGTACTTTAAGCATATCTACAACTGCTTTGGTATCATTGTCTGCTTAATCCAATATTCAGCTTACTCAAGGTCAGTCTCTATTGCCTTTTTTTTTTTTCTTAGTATTGGCCACTTATTTCACATTATTCTACTTTATATTTTAGTGATCAGCTAATAATTTGAGCAGATAATGTGTCCTCAAACCCTCAAACCCCATGTGTCTATTGGAGAGTTCATTTAAACCTCAGCCAGTTTTCTATGTAAGGGAGGTTTGGATGGCTTACTCAACTCTAAGCATTCCTCACTAAACTTCTGGGAGGCCTGCCACTTGCCCCAAGTGACTGCACCTTATGTCTAACAGATATGTGAGTTTCCTTTCTGTTTTCTATAAGCCGGCAAATTTTACTGATAATGTCAACCAATATAAGTTCCACTTATTGGTCTAAATAGAATCTACTCTCTTTACCAACATAATTGCTGATTTTCATGGTCTGGTAACATTCTTGTTGCCTCAGTTGGGTGGGGTTGATTAGAGCATACCAGGAAAGAATAGCACAGACTTTGGTACTCTTCCCAAAACTGCTGGCAGTTTCTATAAACACATGCTTCTTGATTTGTTTGGTCCTTTTCAGAGAACACAGTAAAGTTTTTTCAATGATTTTGCCCAATTTTATATATTTTTTTGATTTTTAAGAAAGAATTTGCCAATTTTTTAGAAGTTACTATAGGTCTAAGTCTCTCCCTGCCTCTTCCTAGTTTCTTTACACTAGTACTGACAAAAGTCATGGTGGATAGGCTAAAACCTTTTTTACCAGGTTTCTTACTTAAGCAAGTCACATAAATTCTCCATTTTTCAAAATTCTTGCTGTGCTTTACAAATGATGATTATTAGAAAGTGGTCAATATAAAAAATAGTGAGAACTGTGGGAACAAATTGTTGATGTCCTTACAGCTGCATCTACAGTCTCAATAAAAAAAAAATTTTTTTTTTTCCTAAAGTTATGCAGAGAGGTCACCTGTTGCATTAAAAATTTTTAGGGGCACCTGGGTGGCTCAATCGGTTAAGTGGTCAACTCTTGGTCTCAGCTCAGGTCATGATCTCACGGGTTGTGGAATCAAGCCCCATGGCAGGCTCCGAGTTCAGCAGGGAGTCTGCTTGAAGATTCTCTCCCTCTACTCCTTCCTCCACTCTCTCTCTCTCTCAAATAAATAAATCTTAAAAAAATAAAAAATAAAAATGTTATAAAATTTTTTTAAATTCCTATTTATTTATTGGCAGCATAGAGTAAAAATAACTAAAACAAAAGCACAAATTGATGGCAAATATTTATTCCCATATTTGTCTGTCTGTTTTCTGATAAAGTTATCCATAACTTAGTATTCCTTAATTATGTGGTCCAATTTGAGGTTTCCTTTTTGCCCTGAGAATGCATACTTATGAAACCGGCTTTATATTGATTCTTTATAAGTTATATTTCTCTGAAAGCTTTTACTTTTAAGTTATTTTTTGAAAACAAAATATAATTTTCATTATACTAATTCTTCATTTAAAGTCATTCTTATTTACTGAATCAGATCTATTACTTCTTGTGCTGTCTTTAAATCCATTTGCTTTCCAGCTACAAATTTATTATTTCTTTTAAATTTATTAAATTGCCCCCAATGACATAATTTATGCAAATCAAAAAATTACCAGCATATTTGAATTCAACAAAGATTATTTAGGGCAATTAAGAATCATCTGAAACTAAGAGTTAGGGAAATGTAATTGGGAAGCAAAGCAATCTGGCAAGGTGAATATATCTTCAAGTATCCTGAAGCACACTAATTAAAACAGTGGATGCTTTTTCTTCATGATGCAGTGAACAAAGAAAACTAATAAATATATTAGATGTGTGTGTACATATATATGTATTTATATATGTATGTCTATATATGTATGTATTATTAGGAAGGCTTACCAAAGAAAATATTGCAGACTGAACTAAGATAACTAATAAATGTATATATATATATGTTATATATATATACATTATGTATTAATTAGCAATTAATTTGTAATCAAAAAATGGCAAAAAATTTTGAGGAAAAAATTACTACCAAACCCTCCTATATATTAAAACTTGCAAAAGCAATAATAAGGTCAGGAAAAGTTTGACAAGATGGGAAGATAATAATGAAAGGCACTTGAGAAGGTAAGATGGTTTGCATATGCTTAGGCTAAAATGAAAAGTAAAAAAGTTGGTTGCATCAATTACAGCGCCCCTCAACTGACCAAAATAATACAACTGGAGAATCAAGTTTTCATAAGAGAAATGGAAACTAAAATATGAATGTTTGGGGAAAAGTGAAAAAGACAAAAGTGGGTTAAAAATCTTAAAATTAGGATAAAAACAAAACAGAAAAACACTTCATAAAATCTTCTAAACAGAGGAATACATCATTGTTCCAGAATATGTTTGGCCACAACTACTTTTAGAAATTTCCAAACATACAAGTTTTTACAGTCTGTTTGAACCAGACCTAGTATTATCAGAAAATTTAGCATCTACCTCCTCAGTAAATAAAACTGTCAAACCAAGATAAAGAAATATTATGGCTAGTTAACTTTGCCCCACATAGATTTTCACAGTGGTTACTTTTTCTATACTTTTTGATATCACTTTTGTATAAAGTATAACATCTTATTCATCTGACTCAATTAGCACATCTTTGATGCAGGTAATCCATACACTACTCTGCAGGATGATAAAATAGTTTAGATCAGGGATTGGCCAGCATTTTCTAAGAACCAGGGAGTAAATATTTTAGACTTTGTAGGCAAAAAGGGGAAAATAGACAACTGTTCTCTCTCAAAAGCTGACAGTGTTTTTAAAAATGTACATTAAATTTAAAAATGTAAAGACTATTCTTCACAAACATATGCTACAAAAAGAAGTGGCAGTCCATAGTTGGCTGTCCTCTGAACTAGATCTCCTTCAAATATACTATGACAGAGGGCAAGAAAGCCAATACAGTCCTGGTGCAAAATTGTAAACCTATATTGTTGTCCTGAATATGAACTGTTTCTGATTCTCTTTTCTGATCAGCATAGAAAAGAATGCATTCCCCAATCAGTAACTGCATACCATTTGCCAAATACCATGTCAAGTTGCTCTAAAAAAGATATCACATCTGGCATGGCAGTATAATTGAGGCTACTGCTTGGCAGAGTACATAGTAGCTACTTTCATCCTCCAAGATCTATCTGATTTCTGCAGGCGCCAGAACGATGTATTAAATGGAGATATAATTGGAGGTCTGATGGGGACTACCATCCCTGCATCTTTTAGATCCTTAAGTATGGCACTAATCTCCTCCATGCTCCTCCCTACAATATTATTTTTTGATTTATTATCTTGGCCAGGAAAGAGGGATAGTTTTAGAGGTTCCTGCATGGCCTTCCCAATCATGACAGCCCATCCCCACAACGTAGGGTTACTCTAAGTACCAAGTGTATCAATCACAAGCATACATTCTAGGACTGCATAAATACTAGCATGCAGGTGTACATACCTTTTGGATGCTCTATAAGTTTAAGATAGGCCAGGATTCCATCTATTAGCTGAACCTCATGTGCTCCCATTGTATTAGGTAGCCATTATGACAATTTAGTTCTCGGTTTTATTTTTTTAAGATTTTATTTATTTGAGAGAGAGAGAGAGCACAAGAGGGAGAGCACAAGAAGTGGAGAGGGGTAAGCAGGCTACCCATCAAGCAGGGAGCCTGATGTGGGGCTTTATCCCAGGACCCTGGGATGGTGACCTGAGCCGAAGGCAGCCGCTTAACCAACTGAGCCATCCAAGCATGCCAGTTCTCTGGGTTTTAGCTTGGACCCTATGTCTAAAGGTCCCTGAACTGTATGGGTATTTCTCTTTCCCCAGTGTACAGTTACCCAAGTTAATGGTCATTGATACCTTTGGGAAAAAACTGAGGGAATCATTACCATTTATAATTACTGAGGTTTTACAGGTTCCTTTTTCCTGGAGATGAGGCTTCCTCTTCATTCAGTGAGTTCCAAGTGTGAAAACTATCTCAGGAAAGGAAACTGGGAAAGAGACAGTGATACTTTATTGGACTAACTCCCCTCAGGCTCCTGATATCCCATCATTGATACCTTCCTATAAGATTAGGTGTACCCTTGTCAGTTGGCCATCTCTTTTTTCCCTTGACTACTGTTCTATCAATCATCTTCATAACTTTCTGTGAGCCTGCCCCCTTGGCTAGCACTCTGACCCTTTCTTTCTTTACGTAATTATGTAATTATGTCCACAAAGCTTCAGTTAATTAAGCACAGACTCCTGGCCTCTTAAGATTCCAAGTTCTATTGTTCTCATTACTTTCAGTGAGCCTAGTTAGATCATGGCCTCTGCTACCACCAGGCCTCGATTATGAAGAAAAGCCATCAGGGAATATTTTAAGTGATGCTGAAGTGAGCCCCTTTCACTGGTTTTCTACCAGTCTTGTTTTTCTCAAGTCCTGATACACATGCCAAACATCTGCCAATTAATCACTGTAGGTCTATCTATCTCTCCTCCACAATCAGGTGTACTGCCTGAAGTCCTGCCCATTAGAAGATTCTCCTTCCTTCAGAGCCACCTTCTGAATGGATATGAACTGTAGCAGTATCTCTCTTTTGCCTGATGCTAACATATCATGCACACCTATTGTAAACCAGGTTTAACCTATCATTCTCTGTCAACCTGTCATAGGACACCTCATAATAACATAGTGTAGACTGAAGAATGGTGAAAAATACAGCAGGAATAAGTATTATGGAAGACTGTGACAGAGGCTCATGTCTTTTTCTCACTTAAAAGGAGGCCATCATTGTGTTTTTTACCCATTGTGTGCAACCCAACACAAGAATCCCAGCATAAGACCTCAAATAGCCAAAGCAATCTTGAGAAAGAAAAACGAAACTGGAGGTATCACAATTCCAGACTTCAAGCTATATTACAAAGTGGTAGTAATTAAAACAACATGGTACTGGCATAAGAATAGACACACAGATCAATGGAATAGAATAGAAAACCCAGAAATAAACCCACAATCATATGGACAATTAATATTCATCAGAGAAGGAATGAATATAAAATGGGAACAAGACAGTCTCTTCAACAAATGATGTTGGGAAAACTGGAGAGCTAAATGGAAAAGAATGAAACTGAACCATTTTACCATACACAAAAATAAACTCAAAATGGATCAAAGACTTAAATGTGAGACCTGAAACCATAAAAATCCTAGAAGAGAGTACAGGCAGTGATTTCTCTGACATCAGCCATAGCAACATTTTTCTATACATTTGTTGATGCAAGCGAAATAAAAGCAAAAATAAACTATTGGGACTACATCAAAATAAAAAGTTTCTGCACAGCAAAGGAAACAACCAACAAAACTAAAAGTCAACCTACAGAATGGGAGAAGATATTTGCAAATGACATATCTGATAAATGGCTAGTATCCAAATATATAAAGAAATGATACCACTCAACACCCCAAAACCAATTAACTCAATTAAAAAATGGGAAGACATGAACAAACATTTCTCCAAAGAAGATATACATATGGACAACAGACATGAAAAGATTTTCAACATCAGTTATCTTCAGTGAAATGCAAATTAAAACTACAATGAGATATCACCTCACACCCATCAGAATGGCTAAAATCAACAACACAAGAAACAAGTGTTGGTAAGGATGTGGAGAAAAAAAGAACCTCTTGCACTGTTGGCGGAATTGCAAATTGCTGCGACCATGTGGAAAACAGTATGGAGGTTCCTCAAAAACTTAAAAATAGAACTAACTGATGATCCAGGAATCAGACTACTGGGTATTTACCCCCAAAATACAAAAATACTAATTTGAAGGGACACATGCACCCCTATGTTTATTGCAGCATTATTCACAATAGCCAAACTATGGAAGCAGCCCAAGTGTCCATCGATAGATAAGTGCATAAAGAAGATGTGGGAGAGGGCACCTGGGTGGCTCAGTTGTTAAGTGCTTGCCTTCAGCACAGGTCATGATCCCAGGGTCCTGGGATCGAGTCCCGCATCGGGCTCCCTGCTTGACAGGAAGGCTGCTTCTCTCTCTCCCACTCCCCCTGCTTGTGTTCCCTCTCTTGCTGTGTCACTCTCTGTCAAATAAATAAAATCTTAAGGAAGAAAAGAAGATGTGGGAGATATATATATATATATATATATATATATATATATATATATATATATA